>NC_074703.1:26131796-26156646 GCF_029448725.1 Salvelinus fontinalis | reverse complement strand
TACTATAAACACATAATGATAATATATAATGGTTTCCTTGGCAATCATCACTCATAAATATTCATTGTTTAAAGACTCCAGAACATTGTCCTATTAATCATATCACATAAACTACTTTAACCTTTGAGAGGACTTCTCAGATTCAAGGAACTATATGGTTGACTCTACACACACCGCCTGGCCTGCCCTCTGGAAGTGACGTAAGACTGATGATGATGATGACCGAGTCAGAGTGTTTCTCAGAATCCCAGAGAACCCAGGATCAGTCTGGGACATGGGTCTCCAACTCTCCCACTCTGGTACTGGAGAGCTACTGGGTGTTTCATTCCAGCCCTACAATAACACACCTGATTCAGCTATTCATGCTCAGACTGAAGACCGTTATTTACGATACTTTGTATGAAATTATTGAAAATAGAATTGTTTTACGTACAGAAAACACAAATGTACAGGGACATACAAGACGTCCTGTGTGTGCGTCTGTCAGCTGAGTGTGTGTCCAGGTATGGTGTGTGTCATTGTTGTCAACAAGCACTGGGCTGGGTGGGGAAGCAGGCACACACACTCAGAGTAGGGTGCCAGGGCTGGGTGGAGCTTGGGCAGGAAGTGCTGGTAAACACCAATGGGATGGTAGGGGGGCCTGGAGAGGAAGAGCCTGTGCCGTAGTGGGTGTGGCCTGGTTTGGAGGGATCCAATCAGCAGAGGAAGGGGCACCATCCTCTCAGACTGTTGGTCGGTGTCTGAGAGTTCGTCCAATCCTCTGCTCTCTCCCAGAGCTCCAGTCTTCCTCCACTTGGCCCGGCGGTTCTGGAACCATATCTGGGTCAGGATGACAACACATAGCAGATATGCTAGAGGACCATCTGGAAACCAACCACGGACGCACACACACACACACACACACACACACACACACACACACACACACACACACACACACACACACACACACACACACACACACACACACACACACACACACACACACACACGCACACAAAGAAACAGTTGTGTACCTACCTGTACTCGTGCCTCTGACAGCTGTGTTTGGGAGGCCAGTAGTTCTCTGGAATGTATGTCAGGGTATTGGGTCTCCTGGAAGAACCTCTCTAGCACCTCTAGCTGGACCGAGGTGAATGTGGTTCGTACCCGCCGACTGCCGCTCTGCGACACTACTCCAAACAACACACAAACACACACTTTATTGCTTTTTAAATGGAAAGCAGATATCTAGCAAACTCTGTAAATGTGTTTGGCCGTTTAGCTAAATATGTGACTGTAAGTCTATTTAGAGGTAACTATCCAACTACAAGTAGACCTGGACAGTTACAGAAACTGTTATGACAGGAAATAAGTTATTATTTGTGCACTAAATGCACAGGGGGTAACATATTTGCAGAAAATGTTTGTCCTTCAGAAAATGTTAAAACAACCCATAGCTATACACTAATTGTCATTACCACGTCTCAAGTGTATTTCTGATCATAATTGTTTTGTTTATAGTCGTTTTTTTATTTTTTTCCCTCCAGAATAGAATTTGAAGTCATCCAATTCCCTAAGCCGCTCTTACAAAAGACGGAGCGTTGAGCGTTTATGAATCACTAACAGACATTTTTGAAAATCAACATCAAAGCACCACCATCAAAAGGGTAGAAAAAAAGCACAAAACCATGAAACGACCTCTGCCTTGGCTCTGCACTGCCTGAACTTTAGAACACCGGAGAAGATAGAAACACTTAGCCAGAACAAACTTAAACCTTCCTCAAAGAAAATATAACGCCTCATTCAATACTGTTACAATCACATGTACAGTACTGACTCTGTCTCCAGCCTCTGAGTTAAACTCTACAGTTAAGAAGGCTGAAACGCAATCTACATTATTGAATATATAATGTCCTTATCTATTTATCGTGCTCATTTGAATTTAATTTGACCCTTGTATTTTGGATATTAAAGTTTTCTACTGCTACTAATACGATCATTTAACAGATACTTTGATCAAAACCACATCATACAGTTCATCAAATCCACAGCGTGCTCCAACAAACTGAGCCTTTGAAACCACTGATTAAACACACCTGGGCATCTGTTGACTTTAGGCTGTTGCTCAGCGGTGGTCTTCACACACACAGACCCCGTCTCTCCCGCCATGCTCCCTCTCTCCCCCTCTCCTCCGCCCCCCCTCTCCTCCTCATCCAGACACGGTGCTCTCCTCAGGATCCGCTCGATGGAGTGAGACAACACCTTCGGGGACACACACTCTGGAGTCTGTCTCTGTGAGCCTCCATGGTGCCCTGACATATCCTGCACCACCGGCCTATCTGGTTCCTCTACACTGACTTCCAGTCTCCTCCGTAGAGGGTGAACCAGCCTGCTAATCAGAGCTCTGTAGACGGGGTACAACTGTCTCCTTGTTACACCTCCTGGTCCCCTCACTGATTGTCTGTAGTCTAGAATTCAGACTTGCTTCTCTCTGTGTCTCTCTGTGTCTCTCGCTCTCTCTCTCACTCTCTCTCGCACTCTCTCGCTATCTTGTTCTATCGCTCTTTTCTTCTCGGTCTCTCTCTTCCTCCCTTTGTATCTGTATACCTCCTTCTGTCTGTGTCTCTCTGTCTCTCTCTGTCTCTCTCTCTCTCTCTTTGTCTCTCTCTCTCTGTCTCTCTCTCTCGCTCTATCGCTCTCTCTTCCTCCCTTTGTATCTGTATACCTCCTTTTGTCTGCCTGTCTGTCTCTCTGTGTCTCTTTCTGTCCAGCCTGTTCTCTCGCCGTAGGTCGATTTCTGTCTGTCTATCTTCCTTCCTAGTCTCTGTACCTCTCTGCCATGTAACTCCTATCAGCTGTCATAACTGTGTCCCCAGGTAAAGACAGATAGGGTCTGTAGGCCAATTCAGTGGATCATTAGGATCAATAGAAGGAGGAGCAGGTTTACTGTGCAACTCACACACTGCCATAAACTCCTTTACCTTGACAGCTGACTGTTCTCATTCAATGTCGAGAAACGTTGAAGATTATAAATGTATAATTGAATTAACACTCAAGAGTGTAGCTGAGCTATAAAGGGTAGCATTCTGTTTCTGCTCTGGACAAATTCTTTGTTGTTGACACGCCACAAAGTTGGCTACATCATAAAGAGATTTAGCAACCAGAGCAGGCCAGCTGAACCTCTTTGCCAAACTCATAAACATCCCCGGAATGATATTCCATTTCTGAGTTGTCCTTGCATTTAATTGCAAAATTAGTCCAAATGAATGATACCTCATAATGAGACTGGGGCTACTAGAAAAGCCCAGAAAAGATCAATGTGTTCATTGATCATAATAGCGTTTTGGCTCATGTGTTTACGATATGCAATTAGCTGACTTGATAACACTATCTATCTACGGAATAGAGTGTGGCCTTTTGGTGAACTCTGGCTGCGTATCAATAGTCTGAATTGGCTTCCTCTCCTCCTCTCCTCGTCTCCTCTCATTCCTCTGCACCCATATGGAAGATCTGTTCTGTTGGGGGCAAACACCTGATAGGTAAACATCGCCATGCTGCTGTCGTCTATTATGTCTCATTCAATGCATAAGAAGAAGCGGCGAAGGGGAGACACGAGGAGAGCGAGGGGAGGAAATCACGTCAGACTATTGAGATGCACCCTCTATCCAGTGATAGGCTCTGCAGTTATGACCTGACCGAGGTGGGGTTTTATAGCACCTCCATGTGGTCATTAGGAAGAAGGCCACTGTTTATGGAGCCCTTCTAACACAATTAAAATGGATTCTGCTCTGTCTCTCGTATCTATAAGAAAACACTACGACCCACGTCCAGGAAATGAAGTTACTGTCCATGTTACACAGAGATGATTCCCAGAACCCCACAGGAACTTTGGGAGCTACTTCCTACTTAGGGACTCAGTCTGGAAACACATCATAAAGTAGAGAGAGGAAATAGAAACGTTTTTTGGGTGGGAAAAGCAATGTGGGAAGTGTATTCATTCATTTTTCAGAGCGAGAGTGGAGGGGGGAGTATTTCTTCTGTTAAGGATGCATGGGGGAGGGTGTGTGTGTGTGTGGATGGGTGGGTAAAGTAGGAGATGGATGTTCCAGCTCCATCCAAAGCGGTACATCTACAATTCTGGGAGGATATTTTGGAGAGAGAGATGGTCCTGAATAACAATGGTGTTCTTACAATTACTGCACCTCTAGATGGCAGCCTTGCACACCAAACCACCATAGCTCACTCCAACTACTCTCAGAGGCAGTGTCCACTATGCTAAAAAAGAGAAGAGAGAGAGAGAGAGAGAAAGAGAGAAAGAGAATGCCATTAATCACTTGGACTAGTCAGGACTGGAGGGAACATCTTTAGCAGAAGCTTCTCATCTGCGCTCCTCTCTCCTATCCTATCCTCTACTCTCCTCTCCTCTCTCCTATCCTATCCTCTCCTCTACTTTCCTCTCCTCTCTCCTGTCCTATCCTATCCTCTACTTTCCTCTCCTCTCCTCTCTCCTATCCTATCCTCTCCTCTCCTCTCTCTCTGTTCCTCTATGCTGTATCTTGTCTGTATGAACCTCCTCTGCGCTCTCTCTCTCTCTCTCTCTCTCTCTCTCTCTCTCTCTCTCTCTCTCGCTCTCTCTTCTTCCTGCGCCTCCGCTCTGCATCTTGTCTGTGTGGCCCTCCATCCACTCCTTCCTGACACTCCACCTGTTGGTTAATGCTACATTATGTATGACCCTCCCTGATACCTGCTACATGATACCACATTATCCATTTGTCCTCACTGTCCTCAAACATCATCCAGTTTTATCTGACAAGGCAAACTAATCGATGCAGAAAGGAGCAGATGTCCTTTCACCACGCCCGCAAATTCACAAATAGATTGCATTGGCCTAGTGAGGATGTACAGGCTTCTCAAGGGAGTTTTCTCTTTCTCAACCCTTCTGTCTAAGATAGAGATAGATAGCACAGTGAGTGAGAGACAGTCTCTCATCTCCTAGTCTCGCTCTCCTTCTCCTCCATGTAGTAGATATATTAATTCTGAATAGTGCGTAGTAAAAGGATGATAATTGGTGAGGCCAGAGAGAGAGAGAGAGAGAAATAAATAGAGAAAGAGGTTAGAGGAGTAGAGTACTTGTGTTTTCACATGATACTGTTGTACGGGGGTAGAGAGAGAGCAACCTGGTCTCAGAGCAAAACGTATGATATTTTTGCCTAATCCGTGCCACTCCATTTAGTATGATACGTTACTTTACGCTAGGTTAAATTGCATTGGCCTACAAATGTAACAGCAGTCACACAATATATTACGAATTGTAGGACGTATAGTGTCCTACATCTTGATTGCACCAGTTTGCTTTGACCTGTTTTGTGATATATTACGTTCGCCTGCTTTATTATGATATGCTACAACAGGTTAGAGGTTAAAGTTAGGGTTAGGAGAACTGTTAGCTAACACGCTAAGTAGTTGCATAGTAGCTAAAAAGTAGTAAGTAGTTGGAAAGTTGCTAATTAAGTTGTCAGTGATGAGATTCAAACATGCAACCTTTGGGTTGGTGACAGTAGACGCCATGTGCAACCAACCACCCTTTTTTAGTTTTTTCCTTAAGTATTCTATTGTCTTATATAACCATACCGAACGTAACATATCATACTAAAACAGTCGAATGTAATAGATCATACTAAATGGGTAAAATAATGTAACCTATCGTAAAGTAACATATCATACTAAATGGAGTGGTACGTATTTTTGTAAAATATAATACGTTTTGCTCTGAGACGAGGCTGGAGAGCGAGAGCAGGGTAATGCACTCTCATCTTATTGAAGTATTCTCCAGACAACGGCCCGCTCTGCGCCAGAGAGTGTCTTCTATGATGGTGCTAAAACCTCTATGTGTGTGTCCGTGTATGTGTTCTCAGATATAGAAGAGGCATTTGTGCAGAGAAATCTTGAGTTCTGCAATAATTACGAGACTTTGGAGCTTTCAGTGCCTTGGAACTCCCTGGAGATGCAGAAATGTTTCATTGGGGAAGAGGACTGGACAGAAGCTCTCTCTCTCTCTCTCTCTCTCTCTCTCTCTCTCTCTCTCTCTCTCGTTCTCTCTCTCTCTCTCTCTCTCGCTTTCCCTCTCTCTCTCCCCTAACTCACTTGCAGTGGCAGTCAGTGCCGTTTAAGATGAGGGAGGACAACTTTTTTTCTTGAGCATGGCCTTATTTCTATCACAGCATATTGGATGACTGTCCTTCATATTCCATTCACCCAGTTCAATGTAACACCGATAGGTTTAGCCTACTACACGATACTCACATTTTCCCTATTCCTATCATGAGGTTGCTACAACCTAGCCTATGAATGAAAGTTTATAACGTAAGTGCACACAGGTCAAGATACACATTTGAGGTTGGTGGTTAGCTTGGTGGTAGGTTCATTAAATTCTAATCTTGGTAGTGTTTTCAGTACGTTTTTTGCCATGTAGCGGGGTAGCTAACTGCACTACTTTTTTTGCAAAAATTAAGTTAAATATGGGTGAAGTAGGCTTTCTTTTTCTACATCAGACCTGCCTGATTCTCACTTGAAACATATTTTTTTTGGTTTTGAATAGGCTAAATGACACATTCTGTTAACATCTGACTCTAGAGTGATCTATTTGCAGTCTATGACTTTTCAGATGTAGATATGATCATTTATCACTAAGTAGTTTGGATGTAGTGAACTACTATAATGTAGTGAACTTCAAAGCAACTAAAGGTAGATTTAGTGTAGCAACAAAACTCTGCCGGTTAGTGTGTGTGTGTGTGTGTGTGTGTGTGTGTGTGTGTGTGTGTGTGTGTGTGTGTGTGTGTGTGTGTGTGTGTGTGTGTGTGTGTGTGTGTGTGTGTGTGTGTGTGTGTGTGTGTGTGTTTTTAATGATGTGACCGCCATTGAATCATTGATGGCTAATTTATGTATTTGCTCCCCATTCTGTGAGTGTATGAGCGCGCGTGTGTGTTTATGTTTGTATTTTAATGGATGTGTATGTGGAAGTCCCCGCAAGAATAGTAAACAAACAAAAATTTTAGCAACTGGGGACATTTTGTTAGTCCCCACAAGGTCAAATGCTACGGGGTTTAGGTTTAAGTTTAGAATTAGTGTTAGGGTTGAGCTAACGTAGGCTAATGCGATTAGCATGAGGATGTAAGTAACAAGAACATTTCCCAGGACATAGACATATCTGATATTGGCAGAAAGCTTACATTCTTCTTAATCTAGCTGCACTGTGCAATTTACAGTAGCTATTACAGTGAAATGATATCATGCAATTGTTTGAGGAGAGTGCACAGTTGTGAACTTGAAAAGTTATTACTAAACCAATTAGGGACATTTGGGCAGTCTTGATATGAACAGAAATGCAATGGTTCATTGGAGCAGTCTAAAACTTTGCACATATACTGCTGCCATCTAGTGGTGGTACAAAAAAAAGAAAACGTTTTTTTTCTCCTTTGTATTATATTTTACCAGATCTAATGTGTTATATTCTACTACATTCTTTTCACATTTCCACAAACTTCAAAGTGTTTCCTTTCAAATGGAATCAATAATATGCACATACTTGCTTCAGGTCCTGAGTTACATGTTGTTAGATTTGGTCATTTTAGGCGAAAATTGAAAGAAAGGGTCAGATCCTTAAGAAGACTGTGTGCGTGTGTGTTTGTGTGAGTGTGTGCATGAGTGTGTGTGCATGTTTATTCCCTCAGCACAGCGCTCATTTTGAACAGAGCCACAGAAGTGAAGAGAAACACTGGCTTCACTGCAATGAGAAGAATGTGTGTGTGTGTCAGTGTGTGTGGGATACAGCATACATACATCAGCATGGTAAAGGACAGATAGGTCTCAAGGGGTGATGAAGGTTTATTGTAGACTATACAGAATAGCTTAATGAGCAGCAATATCAGACGTTGATGTGTTAGTGAGTGACTTTGTGGAATATAGTCAAGGCAAAGCTAGCATGAGCAGTGAGCAACCCCATCTGCCAGTAAATGTTTTGACCAGGGGTTGTAACCGGTTAAGGGAAGAGAACCAAAAACCAGAAAATAACGAAAAGTTTTGAGGAACAGAATCAGAACCGGGAATGAAAGTGATCTATACTGTTCCGGAACCGTTATTTTTATAGAGGGCCGGCAGGTAGCCTAGCAGTTAGAGCGTTGGGCCAGTAACCGAAAGGTTGCTAGATTGAATCCCTGAGCCGACAAGGTAAAAATCTGCCATTCTGCCCCTGAACAAGGCAGTTAGCCCGCTGTTTCTAGGCCGTCATTGTAAATAAGAATTTGTTCTTAACTGACTTGCCTGGTTACATTTTTTAAAAGCATGGGAACCGGTTAATAACGGTTTATGTTCCGGCTATTTCCAGAGTCCCACGAAAAAACGCAATAAAGTGCCTATGCAAAGTCCTCTCTGTCACTCAGAAACTTATTCCAGTGTCTGCATGTCTTCCTGAAAATCTTTGCCAGTGTTTGTGTGTGTACTTGCCACTCCCCAAAGAAGCATATGCTACTGTAGCCTACTGACGACTAGTGTCGCTAACTAGCTAGCTAGCTTTGGTCCAACATTAAAGTCAACTTTGGGCAAAAAGGATAAAAGAACGTATTTAAAATGTACACTGAACAAGAATGTAAACGCAACATGTAAAAGGATGGTCCCATGTTTCATGAGCTGAAATAAGAAGTATTTCTGTCTGTAATAAAGCCATTTTGTGGGGAAAAACTCATTCTGATTGGCTGGGCATGGCTCCCCATTGTGGGTGGGCCTATGCATTCCAAGGCTGCCGGAATGTCATGCTGGAGGGTCATGTCAGGATGAGTCTGCAGGAAGGGTACCACATGAGGGAGGCTGATGTCTTCCCTGTAACGCACAGCGTTGAGATTGCCTGCAATGACAACAAGCTCAGGCCGATGATGCTGTGACACACCGCCCCCAGACCATGACGGACCCTCCACGTCCAAATCGATCCCGCTCCAGAGTACAGGCTTTGGTGTAATGCTCATTCCTTCGATGATAAACGCGAATCCGACCATCACCCCTGGTGAGACAAAACCGCAACTCGTCATTGAAGAGCACTTCTTGCCAGTCCTGTGTGGTCCAGCGACGATGGGTTTGTGCCCATAGGCGACGTTGTTGCCTGTGATGTCTGGTGAGGACCTGCCTTACAACAGGTCTACAAGCCCTCAGTCCAGCCTCTCTCAGCCTATTGCGGACAGTCTGAGCACTGATGGAGGGATTGTGCGTACCTCGTGTAACTCGGGCAGTTGTTGTTGCCATCCTGTACCTGTACCGCAGGTGTGATGTTTGGATGTACTGGTTCTGTGCAGGTGTTGTTACACATGGTCTACCACTGCGAGGACGATCAGCTGTCTGTCATGTCTCCCTGTAACGCTGTCTTAGGCGTCTCACAGTATGGACATTGCAATTTATTGCCCTGGCCACATCTGCAGACCTCCTGCGTCCTTACAGCATGCCTAAGGCACGTTTACACAGATGAGCAGGGACACTGAGCATCTTTCTTTTGGTGTTTTTTCAGGTTCAGTAGAAATGCCTCTTTAGTGTCCTAAGTTTTCATAACTGTGACCTTAATTGCCTATCGTCTGTAAGCTGTTAGTGTCTTAACGACCGTTCCACAGGTGCATGTTCATTAACTGTTTATGTTTCTTTGAACAAGCACGGGAAACAGTGTTTGAACCCTTTACAAGTTATTTGGATTTTTACGAATTATCTTTGAAAGACAGGGACCTGAAAAAGGGCTGTTTCGTTTTTTGCTGAGTTAGGCTGATGTTGTCTCAAAACGCAGTCTGTGTGCGTGTGTGTGCTGCAGGTAGGTTGGAGAGGGACTGGGAACCGTGGCTTGCTGCAGTCATACACCATGCTGTTAGAGCGAGGGAAAGAGGAAAGGAGAGAAAGAGGGAGGGAGAGAGAACTGAGGGTGTGAGGAGAATCCTACACGCCATCTGAGATTAACAGGAGGGGAGATAGAGAAAGCGAGAGAGAGAAGAAAGTGAGGGAGAAGACAGAGAGAGAGGGAGGAGATAGAGACAAAGGATAAAGAGAAGAAGGAGTAAAACAGAAAGAGGTAGAGGGAGGGGTAAGAGAGTGAGTGAGTGAGAGAGAGAAAAAGGATCTGTGTTTCTTGTGTCATTGGTCTTGATTGAGAACAAGCCAGTGAGCGATAAAGGAAATGAACAACAGAGAGGAGACAGAACCACAACATTACACCAGGCAACACAATTTGATGGTATTTTCAGAGTTACTCACAGCGCTACAGAGAGGATTGTGTGTGTGTGCATGTGTGTTTGCGTGTGAGTGTGTGTCTCTGCTCTGACGCTGTCACAAAACATAAGATTTGCTTTGACGTTGAACATACTATTTTGACGATATGGTTCTTCTGTTTTCAATGGAGAGAAGATTTCATAGCATACATAATAAACCAACAATCCACATATTTCCATTCCTAAATGTTGCTTCTCTTCCTATATGAAGAAACCTATGGGAAAACTAAGCAGGGTACACAAACAGATCCCAACGCCACAATGACAAAACGCCTCCAACTACAATCAATGGCTGTTCTCTCTCAACGATTCCTATGCATCATTACTTACATATTACAGAAAACGTAAAGACAACACAGCCTGCAGCCAAACCAACACTTTGCTGTGTCATAACATTCATGCAATATATTTCTTCCCTTGCAGTTTTTTTCCCCGTGAAATGATTTGACTGACTGTGTTCACATAGTGTGACACTCACTAATCGATGTCCCCTGCCACAGTGTGCAGTAGTATTGTGGCGGTGTTGTAGAATGTTATATACATTAGGAAACCCCAAGGCCTGGATCTCAAGCTGCTCTCAGGTTTATGCTGTATTGAATATGTCAAATGTAATATAGAATATCATAGTTTATTTTGTCCTCCCGAGGAGGAATTGTAAAAGACCGGCATAAGGGCGGGTTACTGTGGTATTTCCCTCTCACACAGGCTAATATAAGGGACAGAAAGTTCTACCTCAGCCGTCTAGCATAGAGCCAAAGAGTCAGACTGATGGGTGGAGAGAGAGAGAGAGAGAGAATAAGAGAAAGAGAGAGAAAGAAAGAGACAGCAGGGGAAATCAGGTCTCTTCTGTTTCAGAGAAGAAAGGATGAGGGGGAAATGAGAGGTAGAAGAAGACGGGAGAGTACTTTCCACCAGTTAGGAGAAGAGACGTGTCAGCTTCTATTAGAGCTTCCTGTGGGGACAGGGGATTAACAATAAAAAATACAATAAAAATATAGGACAAAACACACATCACGGCAAGAGAGATACCACAACACTACATAAAGAGAGACCTAAGACAACAACAACAACATAGCATGGCAGCAACACATGAAAACACAACAGGGTAGCAACACATGACAACAACATGGTAGCAACACAACATGACAAAAACATGGTAGCAACACAACATGGCAGCAAAAACAAAATGGTAGCAGCACAAAACGTGGTACGAGCACAGACAACAGTACAAAGGGCAAGAAGGTAGAGACAACAATACATCACGCGAAGCAGCCAAAACTGTCAATAAGAGTGTCCATGATTGAGTCTTTGAATGAAGAGATTGAGATAAAAGTTTGAGTGTTTGTTGCAGCTCGTTCCAGTTTCTAGCTGCAGCGAACTGAAAAGAGGTGCGACCCAGGGATGTGTGTGCTTTGGGGACCTTTAACAGAATGTGACTGGTAGAACGGGTGTTGTATGTGGAGGATGAGGGCTGCAGTAGATTTCTCAGATAGGGGGGAGTGAGGCCCATTGGGCTCTGCTCAGAAGTAGTGCTCTATGTAAGGATAAGGGTGCCATTTGGGACACAGATCAGTCACTGCCTGAGATCAGTCACTGCTGAAAAACTCCAGTTAGCCACAAATCTAGGATCGGCATACCCTTTCCACATCCCAACCTTAGCCATGAGAAGGGAATACTTTTTTTTACCTAAGATTAAAATTCACTGGCCGTCCATTTCCAGATGCTGCATACTGAAAGCTGAACTCTGATTCAGAGGGGTTGGGTTAAATGTGGAAGATACATTTCAGTTGAATGCATTCAGTTGTACAACTGACTAGGTATCCCCCTTTCCTTTCCTTCCCTTTCATAGACACATTTTCAAAAAATGAATTGTCCAGTGCAGATCTGCCGTCCACTCAGACGCCATCTCTTTTTTTCCCTCCTCCTCTCTCGTCCAAGAACGCGTCTCATGTTCTCATTTTATCTCCTTGTCTTGTACATGCGCTGCCCTGGGAGTGAGAGCCCAGTGTTCTCCATTCGAATTCCTGTCAGCTGCCAACATGGCTGTACAATCACACTCTGGCTGTGGAGCTGAAACAGGGCTGAGACTGAACTGAGAGGTTCAGACAGGTAACCCTGATGAAAGCATGCAGCATAGCAGTCAAAAAAGTTGCTTTATTAAATGTATTGCATCTGAGGCATGAGACTGCTGATTTTCCTTTCTAAGACAGGTAATAACCACTACTGACAGGTTATAACCACTACTGACAGGTAATAACCATTAAACTGTTTCCATTTATCTGTCTCTGGGCTTCCCTCTAGTCCAGTGTAACAGATGTATAATGTAGTCTCCATACGTTGTGTTTTCTCATAATAAATCACTTCGGCCAGTGGTCCCAGTTGAGCATAATTTATTTCTGCTGTTGTTAAATGGGAAACAGCACGTTAGTTGTGCAGGGCTTAACAGTATTGATGGCTGTGGATGGCAAAATCCCTTGCGTCACATTTTCATACTGGGCGAACAAAATACAAAAATACAATACAAAATATAACATGTGTAAATACCTGTTGTTAAATGGGAAACAGCACGTTAGTTGTGCAGGGCTTAACAGTATTGATGGCTGTCGATGGCAAAATCTGTAGCATGAAGACAACTGTGTTAGCCGTGGCTTATGTGACCATGACATCGGTGTATGCTAGCTAACACAATTATTTACAGCAATCATATGCCAAAGCACATCCCAGAAAGCCTCTCAATCCCTAACAGGTACCATATACCCACACATGTATAAAATCAGTAACGTACAGCAAACTTGTACACATTGTAAAATAGAAAATAGAAAACAGTATTCAGAACGTGACCTACCCCTTGCATCACATTTTCATACTGGGAAGACCTGGTCCTGAGGTGTATGAGGATTTCAACACAGTCAGGTCTGTGGGTGTGTGTGTTGTTTCCTGCTTCAGACAGATTTTAGCGTAGGATGCCGCTGTGTAAAACCACAAACCCCCATGCAGAGTGATAATGTCTCTTTAACCTTGGCTGCCATGCTCATGTTTTAAATCATTACTTTCTCCCTTTGCCAAGATGGAGTGTGTGATATTTTCCACATTCCAGAGAGAGAAATTCTGATGGCAAACTAAGTATTTTTTATCACCAGGAACTCACGGGTGAACAGGTGAGCCTTCACTATGAAGTAGAGCAGGGTAGTAGACCAGTCCAGACAGGAGACATGTGTATTCATTCATACCAGAACTGTGCACAGACACACATGCTGCCGTCTTGGCCATTAGCACTTTGAACAAGCACCGGCTGTGAAAAATGGATGGGACTTTATGTACGTATTCCAAATGGCCCATAGAGGCCCATAGGGCTGTGGTCAAAAGGAGTGCGCCATGTAGGGAATAGGGTGCCATTTTAGTTCCTGCCATCTTTCTCCCCAGCCCAATGGCTGCCCTCTGAAGGGAACTCAATAGCCCCGTTAAAAGGACTAGGTTGAGGCGGGCGCTAAGTGACGGGCAATGAATAGTTTAGGTGCCATCTAAACCTCATGCTCAGTGGTCTATTCACCTCACTGGTGCAGGCACGGAACTATGGGGAGGGGATGGAGGGAGGGGAGAAACGCATAGAAGGAGAGGAGAACGACAAAGGGGAAAGGAAACGACAGGGACAGGAGAGTGATATGAGGGAAAATGGAGAGTGGAAGGGGTGAGTTGAGAAAAGAGGGAGAGGAGAGCTCCCGGTCAGAAAGCAGCCCAAATCAGCCATGTCTGGCCCTCACAATGGGAGACTGAGGAGAAAGGGCCCTTCAAAACCCCCAAACTTCATTTCCTGCTCCTTTGGAAGTGTCAAGTTCACCGCCGTCACAGGAGGGGGGAGATGACAGGTACTCTGAAAGGAAAAAGAGAAAAACTAAGTGTGTGTGTGTGTGTGTGTGTGTGTGTGTGTGTGTGTGTGTGTGTGTGTGTGTGTGTGTGTGTGTGTGTGTGTGTGTGTGTGTGTGTGTGTGTGTGTGTGTGTGTGTGTGTGTGCGTGTGTGTGTGTGTGTGTGTGCGTGCGAAAGTCTTCATTCTAGGCTTCACACCAAGACAGCTTGAGGGGGTTAGCAGAGCAGATCTAATATTCACATGGGACATACATTTTTTTGGTTCAGCGCTATCATCAGTTCTTAAATCAGTGTTCATAAAATATCCTACGTTTGGAATAAAAAACATGTTATTCATAGCCAGTATAGCTACATTACCGCTCAGCTGACATGTTTGGTTGTTGTTCAACACAGAACTATATTTGGGTTTACTGATAATGCTTATTAACGGCTAGACTGTAGAGTCTGTGTCGTTGAGGGATGACAGAATGCACTTTCAGGTGATTCTGTCTGGCTGTCACCCAAGCCCCTATCAGTATACGTCATCAAAGTTTGGGGAGATTCTATGACTGGTAATAGATTATGCGTGTTTTGTATAAACTATACACTGAGTGTACAAAACATAAAGAACACCTTCCTAATATTGAGTTGCGTTCGACAGGGATACTGGGCCATGTTGACTCCAATGCTTCATACAGTTGTGTCAAGTTGGCTGGATGTCCTTTGGGTGGTGGACATGGGAAAACCCAGCAGTGTTGCAGTTCTTGACACAAACGCGTGCGTTGTACACTCAGTGTAAATTGACATCAAGTTCAGAACTGATTGGCCAAATTATAGAACATCCTGTGATATCAGAAGAGTACAAAAACAATGAATAAATGCCTAGCCTTGTCACGTTCGTCGTATGAATTGGACCAAGGCGCAGCGTGGTATGCGTAAATTCTAATTTATTAAAAGAATGAACACTGAACAAACTAACCAAAATAACAAAACGACACGTGAAGCTATACAAATGAGTGCTGACAGGCAACTACACATAGACAAGAACCCACGAACACCAAAGGGAAAATGGCTACCTAAATATGGTCCCCAATCAGAGACAACGATAAACAGCTGCCTCTGATTGGGAACCATATCAGGCCACCATAGACATACAAATCACCTAGACAAACAAAAACCCTAGACATACAAAAAAACCTAGACAATACAAAAACTAACGTACCCACCCTAGTCACACCCTGACCTAACCAACATATAAAGAAAACAGAGATATCTCAGGTCAGGGCGTGACAAGCCTACTACATTGATCCATTGGTTTAGAAACCGTTGTCTTGGTTTTAAACTGGTCTTTTCTCCATTTTGCTCATAAGTGTAGTAGACAAAGTTTTTGCCATGGTAGAAAAGAAATCTTACCAGTGATTCCAACAAGATAATGTAGAAAAGAGAAAATGGAAAGCAGTACTAGCAGGCGATTTAATCAATTTTCAAACAGCAGGGTGAATATATCGTCTGGGGAATTGGAGCAGAACTTCTCCAACTGAAAAAGGCACTTTCATAGTCAGTCCGTTTTCACTCAAAGACATGAGCAGGAAACAGGCTCATGTGTCCTGAACACAAATGCACTGTAGCCTACTGAATGTGTGTGTGCGTACGTACATGAGTGTGAGTGTGGAAATAGTATTTCAATGGTGGGTAAATAACAAAGATAGATTAGACAGTAAATAGCATTTATTAAGCAATGAGCCTTTAAAATGCCGTATTAATGACAGTTCTAAAGTGTTACCAAACCCCAAACCCTAACAAGACAAGAAATGAATACCAAGGATGTATATAGAGGCTTTGAAGCAACCAGCCGCCATATCGGTACTTCTCAGAAGGAGCAGTCCTCCATAGGAATGAATGGAATTCCACAGTACTTCAATCAAATTTAATGGACAAGATTCATTTTTTAGTGTTTCTTTTATGTAGTGGGGACAGTCAAATTAGTACTCTCTAAAAAATACTTTAAGGAATAGGTTTTTATAAATATGAAATGTTTATGTTCAGTTCTCATAATATAATAAAAAAATATGCATTCATGTATTGGTAATATAAATGTACTTGTCAAAAACAAAGCAGACATTAATACATGGATTTTATAGCTTCCAACATCTTTTTTTATTTATTTTTTTACAATGGATGAGGAGTACCAAAATGCGGTGTCTTCAATACAGCGCCCCCTTCAGTCCTCCAGGGTTTATACACATCATTGATTACAGCACGTGCAACTCATAAACACCACAAGCAAAAAAAACATTTTAAGCCACACACTGTAAACAAATTCAAGATGTTGTTGTTGATTACGTACGTTACGTTATGTCAGACGCGATCAGATTCATTACTGACCAACAACAGCTGCAAATCACATTAAAACTACATCACACTTTAAAACCTGTTAGGGGTGCAGCCCGACACCGGTACACTTATGACAACATCCAGCTCAAGTGCAGGGCGCGAAATTCAAAAGATATATTTTTTTAAATATTTAACTTTCACACATTAACAAGTCCAATACAGCATATGAAAGGTACACATCTTGTGAATCAAGTCAACATGTCCGATTTTTTAAATGTTTTACAGGGAAGACAAAATATGTAAATCTATTAGCTAACCACGTTAGCAAAAGACACCACTTTTCTTACTCCATCAGTTTCTTACTCCATCAGGTGCTATCACAAATTCGACCAAATAAAGATATAAATAGCCACTAACCAAGAAACAAATTCATCAGATGACAGTCTGATAACATATTTATTGTATAGCATATGTTTTGTTCGAAAATTTTGCATATTTCAGGTATAAACCATAGTTTACATTTCAGCTACAATAGAAATTGCACCGAAAGCAGCCATAACATTTACAGACACCAACGTCAAATAGCTAATTACTCATCATAAAACATTTCTGAAAAATACATAGTGTGCAGCAATTGAAAGACAGGCATCTTGTGATTCCAAACAATATTTCCGATTTATTAAATGTTTTACAGCGAAAACAAAATGTAGCGTTATATTTGCGTAGCCACAATAGCCAGATACACTTGGGCGCCCACGACCAATTCACATGCACGACAGATATATGAAATAACATCATAAATTGGTTCTTACTTTTGCTGATCTTTCATCAGAATGTTGAACAAGGTGTCCTCTGTCCAGATGAGTCGTTGTTTGGATTCAGAATGGCAAATTTCCCTCTTCACTTAGCATTGGCACTAGCCGAGTGGCACAAATCTCTCCGACGTAAACACAGGCAGAGGACGGAACACGGCAAAACTCACGGAAAAATGTCAATAATCTGATTAAACTATATTGAAAAAACATACATTACGATGATATGTTCACATGTATCAAAAAAATTCCGAGCCGGGGATAGTTGTTGTCTATTATGGCAGCAAAACAGAAGGCAATGGCACTTCCTTGTCGCGCGTTTCAGAGTACCGGAAGTGGACGGTCACGTCAAAGAAATAGCTTTTATTCCACCCCAGACCAAGATGAACACAAAATTTCTTCTCTCACATCCTCTTGACACCAAGAGGAAGGCGTATGGAGTGTAAGTAGACTCCTAAGTGTCATGACCATATATAGGCATCAAGTTGAACAGAACACATATTTCTGACATTTCACTTCCTGGTCAGGGAAAGTGCTGCCAAATGAATTCTGTTTCACTCAGAGAAATAATTCCAACGGTTTTAGAAACTAGAGAGTGTTTTCTATCCAATATTAATAATAATATCCATATTGTACGAGCAAGAATTGAGTTGGAGGCCGTTTGAAATGGGCACGATTTCACTGGCTACTCAACACTTTCCTTTGCAGCCAGAAGAAGTTATTAAACCTCACATTCTTTTCTTTGTCTAATAACACTATCATGAATCTAGCAAATAGGTTTTGTGGATCAGAGTGCAGTATTTATTTAGTTCCATACCACAAACGTTTGGTAGAAAGTTTCTCGCACGGGCTTTAGCCGCGGCCTGCCTGGTCCATGGGGTTGCCTAGCCACATGTGCCTCGGAGGGAGGGAACTTCTGCATATCATGACAAATTCCAATGATTCAATGCCATAGGGATGCTGGCTCATGTTGACTCCAATGCTCCAACAGTTGTGTCAAGTTGGCTGGATGTCCTTTGGGTGGAGGACCATTCTTGATACACACAGTTCTTGACATAAACCGGTGCACCTGACACCATCTACTACCATACCCCGTTCACCCTCTGAATGACACACATACACAATCCATGTCTCAATTGTCTCAAGGCTTCAAAATCTTTCTTTAACCTGTCTCCTCCCCTTCATCTGCACTGATTGAAGTGGATTGAAGTGCCATCGGTAAGGGATCATAGCTTTCACCTGGATTCACCTGGTCAGTCTATGTCATGGAAAGAGCAGGTGTTCTTAGTGCTTTGTATACTCAGTGTATAAAAGAAATGTGGGTACATATGTGGACAAAATTCTAACTTACTCAACATTAAAGTAACTTTTTTAGTTTACTCAACTTTTTACAAAAATTCCATTATCTTAAAATGTGCCAAACCAGCAGCTACTCTTCCTGGGGTCCAGCAAAAATAAGACAGTTTAGACAATAAAAACATTACAATACATTCACAGATTTCACAACAATGTGTGCCCTCAGGCCCCTACTCCACCACTACCACATATCTACAGTAATAAATCCATGTGTATGTATAGTGTGTATGTTATCGTGTGTTTGTGTGTGTGTGCATGTGTCTGTGCCAATGTTTGTGCTGCTTCACAGTCCCCGCTGTTCCATGAGGTGTTTTTTTTAATCAGTTTTTTAAAATCAAGTTTTACTGCTTTTTTAAATCAAATTTTACTTGATGTGGAATAGAGTTCCATGTAGTCATCGCTCTATGTAGTACTGTGTGCCTCCCATAGTCTGTTCTGGACTTGGGGACTGTGAAGAGACCTCTTATGGCATGTCTTGTCGGGTATGCATGGGTGTCTGAGCTGTGTGCTAGTAGTTTAGACAGACAGCTCGGTGCAGTCAACATGTCAATTCCTCTCATAAATAAAAGTAGTGATAAAGTTATTCTCTCCTCTACTTTAAGCCAGGTGTCACGTTCCTGACCTGTTTTCTGTTAGTTTTGTATGTGTTAGTTGGTCAGGACGTGAGTTTGGGTGGGCAGTCTATGTTTTCTGTTTCTATGTTGGTTTAAAGGGCGACCTGATATGGCTCTCAATTAGAGGCAGGTGGTTTTCATTTCCTCTGATTGAGAGTCATATTAAGGTAGGTGTTTTCACACTGTTTGTTGTGGGTGGTTGTCTCCTGTGTCTGTGTATGTCGTTGCGCCACACGGGACTGTTTTCGGTTTGTTTGTATGTTCGTTCTTTTATGTAGTCAGTTTCCCTGTTCATGCGTTCTTCGTGTTTCATGTAAGTTCGTCGTCCAGGTCTATCTATGTCGTTTATTGTTTTGTAGTTTGTTAAAGTGTAAATATTATGTTGAATTCAAACGCTGCATTTTGGTTCACTCCCTGCTCCTCCTCTTCGGATGAAGAGGAGGAGGAAAGCCGTTACACCAGGAGAGATTTGCATGCGTATTATTAATATTAGCTCTCTGTGTACATCCAAGGGCCAGACGTGCTGCCCTGTTCTGAGCCAATTGCAATTTTCCTGAGTCCTTTTTTGTGGCACCTGACCACACGACGGAAGAGTAGTCCAGGTGCGACAAAACTAGGGCCTGTAGGCCTTGTTCATAGTGTTGTTAAGAAGGCAGAACATTGCTTTATTATAGACAGACTTCTCCCCATCTTAGCTACTTGTATCAATATGCTTTAACCATGACAGTTTACAATTCAGGGTTACTCCAAGCAGTTTCGTCAACTCAACTTGCTCAATTTCCACATTATACATTTACATTTACATTTAAGTCATTATTTATTACAAGATTTAGTTAAGGTTTAGTGAGTGTTTTGTTCCAAATACAATGCTTTTAGTTTTATAAAGATTTAGGGCTAACTTATTCCTTATTCCACCCCCTCTGAAACTAACAGCAGCTCTTTGAGTTTTGCAGTCATTTCAGTCACTGTAGTAGCTGACGTGTATAGTGTTGAGTCATCCGCATACATAGAAACTCTGGCTTTACTCAAAGCCGGTGGCATGTCATTAGTAAAGATTGAAAAAAAGCAAGGGGCCTAAACAGCTACCCTGGGGAATTCCTGCTTCTACCTGGATTATGTTCGAGAGGCTTCCATTAAAGAACACCCTCTGTGTTCTGTTATACAGGTAACTCTTTATCCACATTACAGCAGGAGGTGTAAAGCCATAACACAAGTTTTTCAATCAGCAGACTAAGATCGATAATGTCAAAAGCTGAACTGAAGTCTAACAAGACAGCCCCCACAATCATTTTATCATCAGTTTCTCTCAGCCAATCATCAGTCATTTGTGTAAGTGCTGTGCTTGTTGAGTGACTTCCCTATAAGCATGCTGAAATTCTGTTGTCAATTTGTTTACTGTGAAATAGCATTGTATCTTGTCAAACACTATTTTTTCCAGAAGTTTACCAAGGGTTGGTAACAGGCTGATTGTTCAGCTATTTGAGCCAGCAAAGGGGGCTTTACTATTCTTAGGTAGCGGAACAACTTTAGCTTCCCTCCAGGCCTGAGGGCACACGCTCTCTAGTAGGCTTAAATTGAAGATGTGGCAAATAGGAGTGGCATTATCGTCTGCTATTATCCTCAGTAATTTTCCATCCAGATTGTCAGTCCCCAGTGGCTTGTCATTGTTGATAGACAACAATAATTTATTCACTTCTTCCACACTGACTTTACGGAATTCAAAAGTACAATTCTTGTTTTTCATAATTTGGTCCGATATACTTGGTTGTGTAGTGTCAGCATTTGTTGCTGGCATGTCATCCCTAAGTTTGCTTATCTTGCCAATGAAAAAGTAATTAAAATAGTTGGCAATATCAGTGGGCTTTGTGATGAATGAGCCATCTGATTCAATGAATGAAGGAGTGAAGTTTGCTTTTTTCCCCAAAATGTAATTTAAGGTGCCCCAAAGCTTTTTACTATCATTCTTTATATAATTTCTCTTTGTTTCATAGTGTAGTTTATTTTTATTTTTATTTAGTTTAGTCACATGATTTCTTAATTTGCAGTGCGTTTGCCAATCAGTTGGGCTGCCAGACTTAATTGCCAAATCTTTTGCCTCATCCCTCTCAACCATACAATTTTTCAATTCCTCATCAATCCAAGGGGATTTAACAGTTTTTACAGTCATTTTCTTAATGGGTGTGTGCTTATTAGTAACTGGAATAAGTAGTTTCATAAATGCGTCAAGTGCAGTGTCTGGTTCCTCCTCATTACACACCACAGACCAGCAAATATTCTTCAACATATGAATCACTACAAAACTTATTTTATGACCTCTTATACACTATATTAGGCCCAGCCTTTGGAACTTAAGTTTTCTAGATATGGCTATTATATTGTGATCACTACATCCTATGGATTTGGATACTGCTTTAAAGCAAACATCTGCAATGTTAGTAAAGATGTGATCAAAACATGTTGATGATTTCATTCCTGAAGTTTTTTCCTAAGTGGGCAGCTTGATGAGAGCCAGTCAATATTTAAATCACCCAGAAAATATACTTCTCTACTGACATCAAATCAAATCAAATGTATTTATGTAGCCCTTCTTACATCAGCTGATATCTCAAAGTGCTGTACAGAAACCCAGCCTAAAACCCCAAACAGCAAGCAATGCAGGTGTAGAAGCACGGTGGCTAGGAAAAACTCCATAAAAAGGCCAAAACCTAGGAAGAAACCTAGAGAGGAACCAGGCTATGAGGGGTGGCCAGTCCTCTTCTGGCTGTGCCGGGTGGAGATTATTACAGAACATGGCCAAGATGTTCAAATGTTCATAAATGACCAGCATGGTCAAATAATAATAATCACAGTAGTTGTCGAGGGTGCAGAAAGTCAGCACCTCAGGAGTGTCCTTTCGGTAGATGTTATAACCATGTATTGCTGCCACTGTATCATCAAAGGTATTATCTAAGTGAGTTTCAGAGATCAGAATATGAATGTCATCTGCTACCAGCAAATTATTGACTTCATACCTTGTTTCTTAGGCTACATACGTTAATATGGGCTATTTTTAGCACCATTTCTGTGTCAATTTACGGACTTCACCTGTATTGCTACATTTTTGCACTTCAATCTCAAGCTCTATTACAAGTACACATGAACAACTATTCTATTTATCATAGTGATCAAGGAGTAAAATTAAAACAGATTAATGTTCCCTCACCAACATTAGACAACTTTACAGAAAACACAAACATTTCGGAAGTAAGTAAATGAAATCAATGATTAGAGAATAATCAGATGAACTGATCATTGACACAGACATGGGTGCGTAGCAGGAAGATAGGAATGCCATGAATCAAGAGGTTGTCAGTTCAAATCCCAGGTGAGGACGTTGAATAATAACTACTGCATAAATGAACATGCACAATGTAATCATGTACGTCAGCGTCACAGCAGGTTGGTGGCACCGTAATTGGGGCTCGTGATATGGACTGGAGCGGAATCAGTGGAATGGTATCAAACACGTGGTCTCCAGGTGTTTGATGCCATTCCATTGTCTCCGCTCCAGACATTATTATGAGCCATCCTCCCCTCAGCAGCCTCCACTGGTCAGTGTGTGTCAAATATGGAAGTTGAAAACATTGTTTGTTAAAAGCACTGGTTGTGTGTTCCAGACAGCCTTTTTAGTTAAGATGCCCAAATATACATTTCTAGTTGGATTAACATACTGTATTAGACAAGTTGAGCAAACACATCATTTTAAGTTGACTGAGGTTTCTAAAGTTCGAGCCAAGTTTGGGCCAACTAAAAAGGTTAAGTTCAGGTAACACTTTAAACGAAAACTAAATTAGGCTGTGGAACAAGTTACTTAATAATTAGTTGAAACAACTCTATTTTTTTCTTTAGAGTGCATGGGATGTTAAGTAATGGAGTGTGCGTGAGTGTGTGTGTGTGTGTGTGTGTGTGTGTGTGTGTGTGTGTGTGTGCGTGTGTGTGTGTGTGTGTGTGTGTGTGTGTGTGTGTGTGTGTGTGTGTGTGTGTGTGTGTGTGTGTGTGTGCGTGCGTGCGTGCGTGCGTAAATGCGAGTGTACAGAGTGTGAAGACAGCCTGGCAAAACACAGCCCCTCATCTAAGCCAAAAAACATACACAACTCTTCCGTTCATTGCTAATTGGCCTCAATTCATCTTCCCTCAAAATATAGCCAGAGGTCGACAATCATAACTAGTTTCCTGGTTGACTGACACACTCTGGACAAAGTGGTCCCTGTATACTGAATAACCCGTGGCTCATTGTGGGTTTCTGATTCTAGCACAAGGGTGATTTCATAATGACATCTCCGACTCCCACTCCCCTAGGACTGTTTAATCTCCCCTCCCTGGGCTCACACACACACACACACACACACACACACACACACACACACACACACACACACACACACACACACACACACACACACACACACACACACACACACACACACACACACACACACACACACACACACACACACACACACACACACACACACAGAACTCTCCATGTAGACTCAGTAGTAAGAAATATGGGCCGTGAGGATTGAGAGACGGGGAACGACCACTCGGCTTTGAAGGAAAATCCTCTCCATGGTCATAGTACCAGGGCCACTTTGTGTGAGCTGGCTGAGCCTTGTATAGAGGTAGGTTATGGACATTTCACTCAGTATGTATGTCGTCCATATCTACTGTATCTACTGCATCTACTGCATCTACTGTACAGCAGAATCAGGAAGAACTGCTCTCACTTTGGTGGCAAGTGATCCCAGAGGAAGGGTTCCCATACAGTGTCTTCCTCCAGCCAAACCCACTGTCTCTGCTCTCAGTCCCACTTACTTCTCGAGTTCAGTGTGTGTGTTGGCATGTGCATGAGTGTGTGTGGAAGTGTGTGTGTGTCTCTGATCTCTGTGTGGCACATCTATTACCCAGGCTAGGGTGGGCTAACCTAGACACACTCTCTCTCTCTCTTTCTCCATCTCTCTCTCTCCCCTTCAGGATAACTTGGATTACTGTACGACACAAGTGTTTGGCTGCCATCCCTCTGGAGAACCATTGTGATGTTGTTGTTGTTTCTTTGATGTACTGAAGCCATATGTTTTACTGTCTCGTAAAGCATCATGTTTTACTGTCTCGTAAAATATTTAAGACACCTTTTGATGACTGTTGTCAAATGACATGAATCTTCTAATCTCTCTCTCTCTCTCTCTCTCTCTCTCTCTCTCTCTCTCTCTCTCTCTCTCTCTCTCTCTCTCTCTCTCTCTCATTCTTTTACTCTTTTTTGGAAAAACGAGGCAACGCAGGGATGCGAGTCAGTTTCCAAGACAACCGAGATAGCGCATAGCTAAATCCCCTCTCTTTCACACCAAAAACATACATTTTCCACCATTTACTATATGTTATTTTCCTCAGTTTCTCTGCAATGGCTCTTCATTTTATCTCCTTGGTTAAACCGAAGGGAGGGTTGCAAGATCATTACATATTAAATATACGTAATTTTAGATTACATCCCTCCCCGAGATCCTTTAGTCTCTAGTCTTAACAGCTTGAGATCATCCACACCGATAATTAAACAGTGAAAGGCAAAATGCCAGACGGCC
>NC_074703.1:26126796-26129296 GCF_029448725.1 Salvelinus fontinalis | reverse complement strand
GTAAACCTTCTGCTAGTTGTTGAACAATTAATTATTTGAGAGTATTTTATCTGTGATAAATATAACATGATAAAGGGGAACCATCACACTGTGTGCTGCATTTAAAATGGTAGCTGTGGTGAATGTTAACGTGCTATACAGTAGGCGGCTGCGCTGTGTGGGAGGGTAGTAAGAGAATTACAGCATGTGATAATCACTTTACACTCCCTCTTTTAAAGTAAATACTTTAATTCAGATATTTGGGTTTAAAATGGCCCCTGTTTCAGTCCCTTGTGACCATAAATAATCAGTATGTGCATTTCGTAACCTTTTCAATGTTAAGCGCTTTGTAAACAAGCATGAATCTCCGTTTGGAGGATTCTGGGAAAATGTCACACAACTGAGGAATATTCATGAGCTGTCTGACTGTAAACATCTGTTGGCACTAAGAGGTCCCTTACCTGAGGCCCTGATGCAGTGTGTGTGTGTGTGAGAGAGAAGGTAGAGAGTAAGGGAGATAGGGAGAGAGGGATGGAATATGAAAGAGAGAAGGAGAGAGTAACAGAGATGGGGATAGAAGAGAAAAGAGAGGAGGAGAGAGGGAACGCACATGGGCGTCAGGGGCGGCAGGTAGCCTAGTGGTTAGAGCATTGGACCAGTAACCGAAAGTTTACTAGATCGAATCCCCGGGCTGACAAGGTAAAAATCTGTCATTCTGCCCCTGAACAAGGCAGTTAACCCACTGTTCCTAGGCCGTCATTGTAAATAAGAATTTGTTCTTAACTGACATGCCTAGTAAAATAAAGATAAAATAAATCAAAATCCTACCTTGGTGTGTGTGTGTGTGTGTGTGTGTGTGTGTGTGTGTGTGTGTGTGTGTGTGTGTGTGTGTGTGTGTGTGTGTGTGTGTGTGTGTGTGTGTGTGTGTGTGTGTGTGTGTGTGTGTGTGTGTGTGTGTGTGTGTGTTGGAGTTGGCCCCTACATACCAAATGGTGTATGTCTGTCACTTTCCAACCATGATTGCACCCGTCACTCCTGGAGGAAGATAGAGAGGGGAAGAGGAAGACAGAGAGAGAGGAAGATGGAGTGAAGTGATGGTCAGGAAAATGACACCTGCATGTCAAGACACTAGAGCTGACTAACCCCACAGCACAGGCAGACACAACCACATAGGTGAAAGGTATGTGCACATATGTCTAGTCTCCACTGCGAGAGCACTGTATTGACGGGAACAGGGACTGAGTTTAACCCAAACATGACTAACCATCTCTCATAACTGTGATTCATGATAGAAAGAGAGGCGGCTTGGCACAAGACAGGTGGATGTAGATCGCCTACAGTCCATTCATCCAGAGGAATACGGACGCTCACACGCCACTATCCTCGGTACAGCAGCCATCCATCAGGGATGTCAAAGTTCAGGGTTGAGGCGGGGTCATTCACAAAGGGAACTGGCCAAACTAGCCAATAAAAATAGACAGCTTTCAAAACAACTGACATGTTAGATACTACTGCTGACATGTTAGATACTACTGTTGGCATGTTAGATACTACTGCTGGCATGTTAGATACTACTGCTGGCATGTTAGATACTACTGCTGGCATGTTAGATACTACTGTTGGCATGTTAGATACTACTGCTGACATGTTAGATACTACTGCTGAATTGTTAGATACTACTGCTGGTATGTTAGATACTACTGCTGACATGTTAGATACTACTGCTGAATTGTTAGATACTACTGCTGGCATGTTAGATACTACTGCTGGCATGTTAGATACTACTGTTGGCATGTTAGATACTACTGCTGAATTGTTAGATACTACTGCTGGTATGTTAGATACTACTGCTGACATGTTAGATACTACTGCTGAATTGTTAGATACTACTGTTGACATGTTAGATACTACTGCTGGCATGTTAGATACTACTGCTGGCATGTTAGATACTACTGCTGGCATGTTAGATACTACTGCTGGCATGTTAGATACTACTGCTGGCATGTTAGATACTACTGCTGGCATGTTAGATACTACTGCTGGCATGTTAGATACTACTGCTGGCATGTTAGATACTACTGCTGGTATGTTAGATACTACTGTTGGCATGTTAGATACTACTGCTGAATTGTTAGATACTACTGCTGGTATGTTAGATACTACTGCTGACATGTTAGATACTACTGCTGAATTGTTAGATACTACTGTTGGCATGTTAGATACTACTGCTGGCATGTTAGATACTACTGCTGGCATGTTAGATACTACTGCTGGCATGTTAGATACTACTGCTGGCATGTTAGATACTACTGCTGGCATGTTAGATACTACTGCTGGCATGTTAGATACTACTGCTGGCATGTTAGATACTACTGCTGGCATGTTAGATACTACTGCTGGCATGTTAGATACTACTGCTGGCATGTTAGATACTACTGCTGACATGTTAGATACTACTGCTGGCATGTTAGATACTACTGCTGGCATGTTAGATACTACTGCTGGCATGTTAGATACTACT